>NW_018743742.1:301533-326838 GCF_001683475.1 Chenopodium quinoa
TTTCCTCTCGGGTCTCGAATACATGGTCCAATTGCCTCGTGATCCAAATAACCGAGCCCTTAGTCACCGGCTCTCACCGATTTGGGCTCCAAAAGTGGTCGTGTCCTTCTAGCTTCCGTATCGATCCAATATTGCCCGGGAAAATGCTCCAAGAGTGCAATTTCCTGTAAAATATAACTAAAACTACGAAAATACTAGAACACACAAATTAGTAATAAAAGTGGCCCGAAAGAGCCAAAAACACTACTAATAATGACCACGGGACGGGGGTAAAACACTATATAAAATACATATCAATACTAACAAGATTAATAACAAACCCTAGCATGTAACTAAGCAATAAAAATCAAATCTTTAACCCTAACATGATACTAACAATCACAAATATTAGGAAGAACATAGGAAGCATCACAGGAATCAACATATTTGATATTATAACCTTTTCCCTAAACATGATATTAGGAATCATAATAACAATTTAAACATGATTTCTATATCATAATATCAATAAAAACCAATAAAGTACTTACTTTGATGCCTCGTATCTCTTTCTAATAACAAAATACAAACGTTAGTAACTTCAAGGAAAATAATAATCAAAACAATTAATTAAATAATTGAAAGAGAGATTTGGGACCAAACCCTCATAAATTAAAACCTTTCACGTCTAGGGCGAAGGCAACTTCGAATATGTTAGGTGTTTCTAGATCTTACGAATGCGAAAGTTTGTATTTGAAAACAAAGTTTGGAAGAAAGAAAGAAAGAGATGAATGAAAGAGATGAATGAAACTTGTGAATGAGGAGAATTGGTGAAAATTGGTGAATCAAAACGGAGCTTTCAATACGATATTTATAGAGAAAATTAGCCAAAAAGATAAAATAAACAAAACAGAGTGTGACGCACAAAAAACAGAGTTGGCGCCAACCTGGCTAACTGGCGCCAGGCACCAACACTAGTGCCAGGCGCCAAAGCCTGGGGTCAGGCGCGAAGCCTATTTTCAACGCGTTTTCGAGAATCAGATAAGTTTGTCGTACTGTAGGATAAAATCATATAATTCCCTCAAAAATGCTATTTGATTTTAATTAAAACTCTGAAAAGTCAAAAGTCAATTTATCAATGCTAATTGAATTAGGAATGAAAAGAACCTTCTAAAAGATTCTAGAACACTAAAACCTTTCCTAATTGCATTAGGAACGATAAATCATATTAGGCCCTCCCCAAGATCATTGGGCTGTATATAAGGCTCAAACCGGCCCAGTTTAGTAAATTGGCCATAATTTCCTCAATATTCATCGGAATTGGGCTTATAATATATCGTTGGAAAGGTATTTTCAAGACCCATCTAACTAAAATATTATTGGACCCATATAATGGACCAACCAAACTGGATTGGCTGTTTTTTTAAAATAAGTTTTTCAAAACAGAGAGAAGAGAAAAGAAATTAAAACTTTCTGCAACACTAGACTTTCCACACTTTCACTTTATTCGATTATGATTCGACACGAAAGGTACTCATCACTGGGTTTTGGTTTTGGGGAGACACAAATGGTGTCTACAGAAGCCCCCACTTTGACTGAGTTTGGAGAAACGCAAGTTTCGAAAACAAAAGTCAAAAGTGTCAATAGGGACGGAGAATGATTCAGAACGTTCTGCGATCCTAAATCACTCTTGTAACGCCGATACCTGCAAAACTAGCATTAGTTAAACAGATTAAAAGAGTTAAGAAACGCGTATCTTGCACCGTCGAGCACACGTTTCTAAAAGTAACCGATTTGCTGTCGCTTTACTGTTGTTTTGATGACCTTTCTACAAGCTAGAGAATGCCATCCCGCTTGAAAACTGCTACGCCTGTAACTGCTTCCAATATAGAAGATTGATTCGCCTGAAACGATCCTCCTCCGCATTGATAATATTCCACGTCCAAGGGAATATCATCGAAGATTGCTTCTCTTGAATTAAAATCCTCATTCTGTATTGATAATATTCCACGTCCAAGGGAATACTATCGAAGATTATTTCTCTTGAAACAATCCTCATCCGGCATTGATAATATTCCACGTCCAAGGGAATACTATCGAAGATTATTTCTCTTGAAACAACCTTCATCCGCATTGATAATATTCCGCGTCCAAGGGAATACTATCGAAGATTATTTCTCTTGAAACAACCTTCATCCGCATTGATAATATTCCGCGTCCAAGGGAATACTATTGAAGATTATTTCTCTTGAAATCACCTTCAGTTGCTTTTTGACAACTTCCCACCATCTATGGAACGTTCATCTTGCTGTTTGTTTTGACGATCTTCCGCAATCTAGGGAACCCCGTCGATCAATGTTGCTACATCTTGAGCCTTTTCTTGAGTTTATAGTGACAACCTTTCCAATCATAGCAAAAGTCATCGAAGACCGCCTCATCATGAACCGCTCTTCTCATATCTTGGTGAAAAACCTCCACAATCTTAGCGAACGCCGTCGAAGACCGCCCATCTCGTGCTATCTTCTCAAATCTCGGGTGACAACCTCCACAATCTTAGCGAATGTCGTCGAAGACCGCCCATCTCGTGCTATCTTCTCAAATCTTGGTAACAACCTCCAGAATCTTAGCGAATGCCGTCGAAGACCGCCCATCTCGTGCTATCTTCTCAAATCTTTAGTGACAACTTCCACAATCTTAGCGAATGCCGTCGAAAATAACTTTACTTGAAGTCATCCTCATTTGATGCGATAATTTTCCAAAGGAAATTACCGAAGACCTCCATCTGTCGATCCTTAAAAGTTCGCCTGAACTTTGCTTCCGCTATGCCTGTACGTCGGCGCTTCCGTTGCTTTGAACCTGTACGTCGGTGTCCTTTTGCGAATGAACCAGTATGTCGGTGCTTTTTGTTAGTGAGCCAATGCTTAGGCGCTTTAAGCTAAGTGAGACGATCTTTCATCAAGTCGATCACTTTAGGTAATCAAGCCGATTACTAAATCATTTCAAATTGCTTAGAGAGGCTAACTAGCGTACCAAGGAACCCAAAATTGTTGTATGAGGTCGAAATCACCTTTCTGAGAGGTTTCAAGCTCTGTCGTTGCTGAAATATCTCTGGCGCCAAGAATTGACTCTGTCGCTGAACACTGTGATAAGGTCTTCCTTGTTCTGCTGCACCTGTATTTATTTTGACTATAGAACTTTTCCAATCTTTTTAATTATCTTAGGCTTAGAATTGCTTGACTCGTTTACTTGACACAACTCAAGGTATAAACTTGACTCGATGTGATTGACTGACTCGAGGTTGACTCGACTCAAAGTGAAATGACATGTGTGACTCAAATCAAAGTGATATGACATGACATGACTCAATTTGTACATGACTCGTGTGTGCATTGTAATGTGATCGTGCGACTCGAAAATGCAAAAAACAAAAATTTTCCGTCATTTTTGTGGAGGGCAATGACTTTCTCCCGAAAAAGAAAGACGCGAAAAAGAATCGAAATTTTGAAGATGCATGTTGAATGAGCTTAGTCAAATGTCATTTGATACTATCTCTCAAGGTGAAAGGATTAATCCATCCTAGGCTATCTCAATGGTTGAATCCATGATGAAAGTATTGGGTAACTTAGGCACGGAGGCTAAGAACTTCATACTTCGTGATGCAATGACAATTATGAGTGATGTTGATATGATAAATTATGCTTCAACGTTGTGTTAAGATTTCATGAAAAAGGGTTCCTAAGGGAAGTATATTTGGTCATGTATGCGTGATGTGTGTGATAGTGACACTAAAGCTAGGCCTCAAGAGCTAAGTGTGTGGAAAGATATTATTTGTTAAAAGAGTCAAATGGTGGTGACTCTTAGGCTAGGTAATCTAATGATGTAGGGATCAAGCCCCCAAGTCTAGCTCTAAATGAATAGGGATGAGCATAGGAAATCCCTTGATATGATCATGGTGTAAGTGTGTGAATGTGAATATGAATGCATGTTTATTACGGCCGCACCTCGATGTGAGGTTGCCTACGTATCCGTTAGGAATCAGGCATAACGTAGCTCTAGCCGAACCTCGCACAAGTGTGTGTATACCTCAAAAAGGTCTTTTAAGGGTTGTAACGTGGTTATGCTAAAGGTTATAGAAAAAAGGGATAAAGGCTCAAGACCCTAGATAAGCACCCAAGGTGTGCAACCTTGCTTTTAAATATTTGTATTTTCATGCTTGAGGTTTTCTACTCTTTTTTTTTAGCTATTTCTTTTGCTTTAGCATTTATTTAATTTTTATAAGTGTGAGCAATCTCGATCATGCGGTCTATCACTCACTTGGCATTCATGTTTCTCAGGCACGGTACCGAGCACTCGATAAGAGACGCAATCTGAGACGTGTTCTTATCAAAGATATTTTCACATCAAAGACATTGGAACACTTACCATTTTGTAAACTTTTATTTATTCTTTTTCTATTTTTGCTATCTTTTGAATTACTCAAGCCTTCTTTAGAATTGCATAAGTTGCACACCATCCCATCCCAAGGTTAGGTAGATGTAGGTTGAAAAAAGAAAGGTCTATCGTTAGACGAGGCTCAAAGTGGTTTACCAAAAAAGGATGTATAATTGAAGGGTGAAAGGTGATATGATTGGATACAAGGGGTGCCTCAAATCATTGGTATACCTTGTGCTTAATTCGATATGGATTTTTTTTTTTAAAATGCAATATAATGAAATGATCATATGTAAGGAAATAAATGCTCATTTTTATTAAAAGAAAATATATAATGATCCTAAAAAAAATAATCTAAGGGAAAAGAAAGGTGCCTATGCTAGACTTATTGGGGAAGGGAAAAAATAAAAAAAGAAACAGAAAAAGAGGTCATGAAATCTTGTCATTGAAGCTCGCCTCTGTCTTGTGTTGTTTGCTCCGACATCATCCAATCTTCTCGCTAGCTAGAGGCAATGGGATCTTGTTTGCTTCTATGAGATCTTGAATGAGGTTTTAAAACCTGTAGCATTCATCAGTAGTATGTCCGCGCCCTCGATGATACTTGCAATAGGAGTTTGGATTCCATCTCGAAGATCGATTTTTCTGGTGTTGGATCCTCGGTAGGGCCAATAATTTAATTAATCCTCAATCATAAAGACGATCGAAAGCAGCATCGTAGGTCATTCCAATGGGTGTGAACTCTCGCCTGGGTTTCCTTTTAGATCCTTGATTGTCCATGGATAAGACACTATTATGGTCAAAGGTACTAACATTATTACTAGAGTGGGCGTTTTCTGAAGAAGAAGGATTGTCGTTCTTCTTTCCTTTCAAGCCACCGTGGTTACTATTGTTAGTAGCTTTTTGCTTTGCGAGGTCATCTTCGATTTCAATTCCGATGTCATAAACGGCCTTTAAAGTATTCAAGTTGTGTTGATATTTTAAGTGCTTTGAATACTTCTCTTGAAGATTCTTGATAAACATCCTCACAGACTCTTTTTCAGTGGGGACCTCAATCATCTTGGCGGAAGTTTCCCTCCATTTATTAAAGAAAGAAGTAAAGCTTTTCATTATCTTTTTGTCTTAGAATCTCAAGTTGTCTATGGTCGGTTTCAACTTGAATATTGCACTTGTATCCATCAACGAAAGCCTTTACTATCGATTCCCAGGTAGAGGTTTTCTCCTTGTTAAGGGAGAAGAACCATTGTTGGCAAATGGTTTCAGGAGATAGTGGGAACAGAGAGGGGAAAACCTTCTTATCGATACCCTTAATACTCATTATGGTTTCAAAAGCTCTTAAATGGAAGTAAGGGTTGTCAGTTGCTCTGAATTTTGGGAATTCAATGGCGTTGAACTTATGTGGAAGACGTTCCTTGTCCAGCGAGACCCCTTGTGAACTCATGCCCTGAAATTTATAGTCACTAGATAACTTCCTCAAACTTTCTTGCAGGAGGTTCATTTGTTGTTGCTTCACGGGATCATCGATCTTGAGTGTGAGTAGCTTCAGTGTCTCAGTCATGTTAGTCAATTGACTCCTAAGTTCATTAACTTCCTCTTGAGTTGCCATTATCTTCTTAACGTTCCTCTTTTGACGAATCGGTTCGTCAAAAAGTGAGACTTGAACAAAGAGGTTGTCCTTGATTAATCACCCTTCTCTCCTAGACCAAGTACTGTGGAAAAGGAATTTGGGGATATCTATTGTTAATTATTTGACTCAAACTTTATTCAACATGAAATGGATGGAGGAAGTGAAGAAAAGATTGGAATAGAATGTGAAAGAAGATTTAGATGGAGGGATATGAAGAATTAGGGATAGAATGTACCCCCCAACTCAAATGACGGAAAAGACCGACTCATGCATGAACCTAAGACATGGTTATGGTGATGTATACTCAAAGTGTGTGCTAAGACTAGTGAGTGTAGGTGACATGTTAAGACTCGTGTCATGACCATGTGGCTAGACTATGTGACTAGACTCAAGCAAAGACTAAGTTAAGACCTCACATATATGCATTAAACTGGATAGGCTGTGGTATTTTAGTCATAACTTTTTATCTGTGACTATGATTTAGATGAAACCAACGCCAAATTAAAGATAAAACTCGGGCTACAGATCCATAGGTTGTACGACTCGTAGTTCTTCCAGAACTCCGGCTATGACAAAAACCAAGTTTACATTTGTGCAGTATACGGGAATAAAAATCCGGGTTGACTTAATGGAACTATGACTCGATTTTATGTTTATTTATTAGCTCAAATTAATTAATTAATTAAACAAATTCCTTTAGTCATTAATCAGTTTATTTAATCTTAACACAAGTCAAACAAACGGTTAGGAAAAATCACATAGAGTATGCACAACAAATAATGCACAATTAGTCAAGTAAGCACAATATGATGCAATGAGTTTGCAACCTAACCATGGCTCTAGTTCTCTAAAGTTCGGGATATGGTTTAGTCAATAGAGGGTCCATGTTTAATTTTCCGGATGCACCGCACGGAAGCCTAACTGTGAAGGGTTGGCGCGAGTGGATGGGACACCGCGAGTTTTAGAAAAAACTCGCTTCCATGGTTTGGTGAATTCAACATCTCGGATGTACCCTTTGTTGCATGGAGCGTTCAATCGGGTAGATGGAGCATGAATTCCCAGAGGGTTATGTCCATATGTGTTCAATCAGATGTACACATATGGAGCATGAATTCTCGGATGTACACATATGGGTTTCTAGAAAAGTGAGAAAAAATTCAATCAGGAAGTAGGATCGAGCAAACAATACGAAAAACCGGTCGAAATTAGAACGCATATTTCTGGCTCGATATTGGGGGAAATTGGCGCCAGTAAGCAGAGACTGGTGCCAGCTTTTAACTGTAGCGCCTGGCGCCAATACTGGCGTCTGGCGCTACGACTAAAATGCTGACGCCAAGCTCTGGCCCCTGACGCTACTTCCCACATGCCTCAGCAGCTTTCTGTGCTCGATAAAATTTTCCAGTTTCGCGCGGTGTTATTTTAGTCCTAGTTGTGAAAGATATTCCTCAAATTTCCTACGTGTAAAATCCTATGTTTTTAACTCATTACGGATGGTCTTTCCAATGAGATCTTTTTTATGCATATGACAATAATGTTAATCAAAATTACGCACATGAAATACTTAGAACGTTTCGAGTCTCATCCACTCATTCTAAATCATTGCCAAAACAAATTCAGGAATTAAAATAGAAATCCTCCCTAGTGGAGTCGCCAAAAAACTGTAGGGAATAAATTCAAGCCTTAAACCTCTAGCTTAAACCCCACTGTGATCATACACTAAAGTACGGTGGCGTCCAAAAGGGAAGAAGATAGAGAAAAAGAGTCGCCAACAAGTTTTTTTAGGAACTTGTAAACCGTTCACAAGGTGAAGGTTACACCCCTTAACGATCCAAGAGATCTTCAACTCCATAAGGTCTAGAACCAAATAAGGGTTCGGGGATGATGGTACAAATCCAACCTAAAAGAGATTGAACCTGCCCTAATAATAGGCCTCTACTTCATTCTGATCGTATTGATGTGTGCTTTCTGATTAACATGCAATCATTAGGGTTAACCCTAAACCTGTTTATCTATGTTGGTTGAATATAATGCACAAATAAACTATTATTGGCGATCACTTGAATTATAATCAAAATTAACCCTAAACAAGATTATTAATAGTCTTATTAAGCATGATTACAAGTACAAATTCCCTTTAAACATGCAAAAAAAAGTGTGATCAAGCAATAATAATAAATAATAAATCAAGCAACATAATAATAAATATCATGACAATAAAGTTATAATCATCATCAAAAATAATAATAATAATAATAATAATAATAATAATAATAATAATAATAATAATAATAATAATAATAATAATAATCACAAATAAAATCATCATCAAAATAATAATAATAATAATAATAATAATAATAATCATAATCATTATAACAATTATAATCATAATCATGTTCATGTTAATATTAAAGCATAATAAAAGCAAGATCCTAGGCATGATACTAACAAGATTAATAACAAACCCTAGCATGTCACTAAGCAATAAAAATCAAATCTTTAACCCTAACATGATACTAACAATAATAAATATTAGGAAGAACATAGGAAGCATCACAGGAATCAACATATTTGATATTATAACCTTTTCCCTAAACATGATATTAGGAATCATAATAACAATTTAAACATGATTTCTACATCATAATATCAATAAAAACCAATAAAGTACTTACTTTGATGCCTCGTACCTCTTTCTAATAACAAAATACACACGTTAGTAACTTCAAGGAAAATAATAATTAAAACAATTAAATTAAATAATTGAAAGAGAGATTTGGGACCAAACCCTAGCAACTTCGAAATTAAAACCTTTCACATCTAGGGCGAAGGAAACTTCGAATATGGTTAGGTGTTTCTAGATCTTACGAATGCGAAAGTTTGTATTTGAAAACAAAGTTTGGAAGAAAGAAAGAAAGAGATGAATGAAAGAGATGAATGAAAACTTGTGAATGAGGAGAATTGGTGAAAATTGGTGAATCAAAACGGAGCTTTCAATACGATATTTATAGAGAAAATTAGCCAAAAAGATAAAATAAACAAAACAGAGTGTGACGCACAAAAAACAGAGTTGGCGCCAACCGTGGCTAACTAGCGCCAGTCACCAACACTAGCGTCAGGCGCCAGGCCTGGTTCCAGGCGCCAAAGATTGGGGTCAGGCGCCAAGCCTATTTTCAACGCGTTAGGAATGATAAATCATATTAGACCCTCCCCAGGATCATTGGGCCGTATATAAGGCTCAAACCGGGCCCAGTTTAGTAAATTGACCATAATTTCCTCAATATTCATCGGAATTGGGCTTATAATACATCGTTGGAAAGGTCTTTTCAAGCCCCCATCCAACTACACTATTATTGGACCCATATCATGGACCAACCAAACAGGATTGGCTGTTTTATTAAAATAAGTTTTCAAAACAGAGAGAAGAGAAAAGAAATTAAAACTTTCCGCAACACTAGACTTTCCACACTTTCACTTCATTCGATTATAATTCGACACGAAAGGTACTCATCACTGGGTTTAGTTTTGGGGAGACACAAATGGGTGTCTACAAGTATACTTCTCAGTATCGTCCGGAGGGCTAATTAATCCTAACCTTTCCATTAGCCACATCTGTAAAACATTGCAATGCAAATAAATTATTATTACAATACAAAAATATATTTTTTGATTTCTGTTATTAAAAATATTATTTTCTACCTATAATAAAATTGGAGAGCCGCGAAAAGGTGTTTTTGGGTCCCTTTTCAATTCATCTAGACTAATCATAGTCTCTCCAACTATTAATGGCATTGGATTTCTCCCTGATTCAATTTGTTCTAGTACAGTGGTTATAATTGATTGACCTTCATTATTTTTACCACTACTAAGAATAAATTGGTTAAGCATGCAAAATAAGAACGCCCTTCTTCTATATATATGAAAAGATTCAGAAAGAGGTTTATCAAAATAATGGCGTGTGAATTCTTTCAAGTTAACTATGTTGCCATCTACTATTTTTGATAAATCCCTTTCTTTTAAATTAAAGAAACCCTCAAAATCCTTATAATAGTATGCATCTACTCTAGGGATTACTACAAGGTCTATTGCAGGGAAGCCTAAAATAGCACCAAATTCCTCTAGCAAAGGGCTAATCTCATCATACCCTATTCTGAAACAATGAGTATCAACATTCCAAAATTCTAAAGCGGTATGTATGAAGTCTAGGTCAAGATCTACCCCTTTGATGCCATAAATTCCCCCCAAGTGAAATAAATCTAATTCTTTTCTGTCTCTAGCATTAAGAGATCGACACCATTCATGAGTGTATTGGGTGAAGGTATTGGTGACTAAAGACAAGATTATTATTTTTTCTAAAACAGAGAATTATTTTATTCGCTGGAATTATGAGAAGAATCGGCTGGGCAGGGGGCTATTTATACACAAATTGCGAGAAGTTTTAATCAGAATGAAATACGGTATCAGCATCAATTGGCGTCAAAACCCCGTAATTGGCGCCAGCCGCCAGCGCTTGGCGCCACACGCCAAGTGTAGCGCCTGGCGCCACGCGCCATATTGTGGCGCCACCTGGCGCCAAATTGCCACATCAGCCGCGCATGCTTAACTTGCGTTTTTAATATTAAACTCGAGTCGGCTAATGACTTTATGGCTCCGTTTATTTTTTCCTAAACATCTTTCTTATCCTTTTTCTTAATTAATTAAAATAGCTACTATTTTTATTCTTTTTTTTGGATTTTATTTTAAATTCCAAACACCCGACATTTTATTCGACTTTTTCCTTTTTATTTTTTTCTTTTTTTGGAGGAGAGTGTCGGATACCCTCCATCAATAATAAAAATGACGGAATTTTTGCGCAAAATTGTTTGTCACACTTTTCTTGCACACACTAACATACACATAATAATAACAACCAAATAAACTCATAATAGCATAAATATACAAAATATGTCTAAGAATAGTGAGTCTAAGGCAAAGTTCTATGAAAAGTCAAAATAAAATATACACAGGAACAAACTACGGCGCCGGAGGACGTATGCCCATCATATCATAAAAATGCGTCGTACGAGGAGTCACCTCTCCACCCGCTCCAGCTCCAGCTCCAGTCTCCGTAGGGGGAGGAAGACTCAATGTAGGACCACTCCAGCCAGGATCAACCTGAGGCTGAGGCTGCGGAGGTTACTGCGATGACGAGCCTATCTCGTACATCCCACCACCTCTGAAAGCCGAGGTAGCCTCTCCTACCGGTGCAGCATGAGCATCATCAGAAGAAGATCCCGAGCCCTCTGCAACGTCAGCACGAGCAGCCTCAGAGCGACCACCTCTACCCCCTGACGAAGTGCGACGACGTCTCGAGCTAGACCTCGCTGGATCCCTTCGCCCCTCAGGTCTCGTGCAGGTGTGAGAAGCAATAGGCTGGCCCTGCAAAAAGAATAAAATCAGAAACAAGGTAAAATTGAAGCAGCAATGCAAAAAATATATATATATATATATATATATATATATATATATATATATATATATATATATATAAGTAAAGAAAGGCTACCTCTCAGATGACGTCATCCCGACGGCAAGTGGCCGCATTCCTCATCCGGACGAGCTGGCTCCGGAAGGCATCTATGCATCGTGCCATCGCCGAAACCACCTCGCGTGAAAACTGTCAGAAAGAATAAATATGCATGATATATGAACACCAAATTGTGAATATCTAGGCTTACTCGAGTCTGGTGGCGAGGAATCGACCGCTCTACGAAGCGCTCGCCCTCGGGAGCCGGAGGAATCATCTCCTCGATCGGCCCGAACATCCCCTGGTAGTGGATGGACATACGAGGTGGCACGAACTCAGCAGCACTGACCTGATAAAACAAGAAAAAAATCACTAAAACATTACTTAGGGGCTACTTAATGGAAAGCAAAAGCTGAAAAATCTTACCCTCACATCCTCAGCCGGTACGGGGGCTGGAGCTAACAAAGGTAGTAGCTCCTCAGCATAACACCGCCCGAGGATCACATAGGACCGCCAAGGGGTACCAGCTCCCTCAGACATGCTCGACAACCGCGCATCATCGAACATATGACGCGGTGGAGCAGTAGGAACGACGAAGACATCAGAGGAATGCTGCTCTCCTAAGTACGCGATCGCTCCATAAGTCCCCAGAAAATAGCGACGCTCAGCAGAATACTGTGCGGCTAACCCAGGGACTGTCCAACCGCCCCACGCCCGGTATACCACCTCAGACCCCTACAAAGAGCATCAATCAGGCAAGAACATACCTAAAGCACCGCGGAAAAGCAAAATAAACAATAAAAGTCGTACCGAGATGATCCAGTTCCGGACATGTGTAGTAGACATATCCACATGATGGCCGCCCCAAGAGGCGCTCACTGGAAATCCCCGCGGCGATGGTCTAGCCGGCGCAACAGAAGGAAAGTACTCGCAGAACCAGATCTACAAGGAGTTAAAAGTGTGAGTAAATGCTAACTAATATATAGAGCTAAACTTTATAGGGAATAATGTTTACCTCTACGACCTTCCAAAAGGCAGACAAAGCGACGTTCGTCCCAAAGGACCGGTGTCGACACGAGTCCCTCAGCACACGAACAAAGCAGCATAGGCCAAGCTGGCCCAGTCATAAGTCCTGATCCGGTGAAGATCACGGACAGCAGGAAGATAGTAGAGCAACGCCCTACTACCTTTGTCAGGGGAGAATGTCCCTGACAACAACATCAGCGCAAAGATGCTCACCCGCTGCTCTCGGGTGGTCGCATCATCATCAAGAGCCGCTGCCAGTGTCGAGCGGCGAATTCCCCTAGCGCTAAACTGAGTCGTCTCGACCTCAGCTCGGGCCCGAATAGTGATCGGCCCCAACAGCTCCTCGACCTCCGAAGAAAAGACGTCGATTCCACTGTCAAACGGCGGTGGCACAGAAGTGAACTCCAGTCCTGTGATGAGACTGAAGTCCGTAGGGGTGACCATCATCTTGCCCCAGGGGAAATGGAAGGTGTTGGTGGTGTCCCAGAAGAACTCCACCAAAGCGCGCACTACATGGTGACCCCCGCTGGAGGCAACCATAGCCTTGGAGGTCTCGAACAGAGTAGCTAGTCCGCAAGACTCCCATAGGAGTCTCGTCTCAAGATCCCTGGCGATGTACATCCTGTACAAATCGCCTAAACCATCACAGCCGGAGTCGTTATGACGCGTCCTTCCGGGCGTGATGCCCCGTCTCACCCTCTCAGAAATGTGGTGGACGGGGGCGAAGAAAAGGGTCCGCTCATCCCACTCCGAAAGTCGACCAAGCGAAGTGGACGGCTCGGCGTCGTCCTCCACGGGCTCATGCTCCCGTCTGGTGTTTCAGGACCGTGAAACCGAGCCTCGTTGTCTAGCCATTCTACATTGTGCAAAATCATCATAAATTAAGGTTCTATAATATCTAAAGTTCGCCTAACCGCATGATACTATGTTCGCAAAAACAGAGTACATAGTACTAAAACAGAGCACAAATTCGAATTGAGCATAACGGCATTTTTCAAGCAATCAAACAATTTCTTGCAACTCTATAGTGATTATTGTGACAAATTAAACAAGAATTGCTAGCAAAAAACATCACGAACAAGCCACATTGTTCTTCACGACCTTAGGAGGTCCAACAATGGAAAATTGCTCATTTCTTCACCAAATTGAGTCAAACAAGTCTCAAATTACTCCCAAGGCAATATACAAACATAATCAAGCAATTTCATGGCATAAAACTTGACAAACAAAGCGAATTGAGCATTATAAATTTCGAATTTTCATGGAATTCGTGAATAAACATGCCAAAAATTCATAAAAACCGATGTGAGTTTGAAGAAAACTTACATAGATCGGGAAAATAGATGAAAAGAGCTTTGATTTGCAACAAATTTGAGTGAATTCGGTTGAGAAACGAGCAAGAACCGAGCAATTGAAGTTTCGGGTTTCTTCGAGCAGTCTCGCAACGAGCAAAGCAGCAAAATGAAGAGGAAAGGGGTATTTAAGGAAATCCCCGTGCTGGCGCCAAGCCCTATGCATTGGCGTCAAAAATTAGGCTTGGCGCCTGGCGCCAATATCAGCGCCTGGCGCTAAGGCTAATAAGGTGGCGCTGATGGTTTTCAGTGGCGCCAGAGCACCCGGCCACCTGTTGAGGTTGTTCTGCCTTTCTGCAACATATTTTTGGGTTCCTTGGTACGCCAGTTAGCCCCTCTAAGAAATTTGACATGATTTAGTAATCGGCTTGATTACATAAAGTGATCGACCTGATAAGAGATCGTCTCACTTAGCTTAAAGCGCCTAAGCATTGGCTCATTAACAAAAAGCACCGACATATAGGTTCAAAAGCAAAAGAGCACCGACGAACAGGTTCAAAGCAACGGAAGCACCGACGTACAGGCATAGCGGGAGTAAAGTTCAGGCGAACTTTTAAAGATCGACAGGCATGGATCTTCGGTAATTTCCTTTGGAAAATTATCGCATCAAATGAGGATGACTTCAAGAGAGGATATCTTCGACAGCGTTCCCTAGCTTGCGGAGAGTTGTCACAAACAGCTGGAGGTAATTTCGGGCGAAGTTGTCTTCGATCATATTCCCTTAGGCATGGAAGATGGTCATAATGCGGATGGAGAATTGTTTCAAGAGAAGCAATCTTCGATAGTATTCCCTTGGACGTGGAGTATTATCAATGCGGATGAGGATTTGTTTCAAGAGAAGCAATCTTCGATAGTATTCCCTTGGACATGGAATATTATCAAAGCGGAAGAGGATTGTTTCAGGCAAAGCAATCTTCTAATTTGGAAGCAGTTACGGGCGCAGCGGTTTTCAAGCGGGATGGCATTCTCTAGCTTGCAGAAGGTCATCAAAACAAGGATACAGCAGCAAATCGGTTACTTTCAGAGACGTGTGCTCGACGGTGCAAGATACGCGTTTCTTAACTCTTCTATTTGTTTAACTAACGCTAGTTTTGCAGGTATCGGCGTTGCAAGAACGATTTAGGATCGCAAAACGTTTGGAATCATTCTCCGTCCCTATCGCTACTTTGGCTTTCATTTTTTGAAACTTGCGTTTCTCCAAACTCAGTCAAAGTGGGGGCTTCTGTAGACACCCATTTGTGTCTCCCCAAAACCAAACCCAGTGATGAGTACCTTTCACGTCGAATCATAATCGAATGAAGCGAAAGTGTGGAAAGTTTAGTGTTGCGGATAGTTTTAATTTCTTTTCTTTTCTTTCTGTTTTTTGAAAACTTATTTAAAGAAAACAGCCAATCCACTTTGGTTGGTCCATGATATGGGTCCAATAGTAATGTAGTTGGATGGGGCTTGCAAAGAGCTTTCCAACGATATATTATGAGCCCAATTCCGATGAATGTTGAGGAAGTTATGGCCAATTTACTAAACTGGGCCCGGTTTGAGCCTTATATGCGGCCCAATGATCTAGGGGAGGGCCTAATACGGATTTATCATTCCTAATGCAATTAGGAATGGTTTTAGTCTTCTAGAATCTTCTAGAAGGTTCTTTTCATTCCTAATTCAATTAGCATTGATAAATTGACTTTTGACTTTTCAGAGTTTTAATTAAAATCAAATAGCATTTTTGAGGAAATTATATGATTTTATCCTCTAGTACGGCAAATTTATCTGATTTTCGAAAACGCGTTAAAATCAGGCTTGGCGCCTGACCCCTGGCTTTGGCGCCTGGCGCTAGTTTGGCGCCTAACGCCAGTTAGCCAGGGTTGGCGCCAACTTTGTTTTTTGTGCGTCAAACATTGTTTTGTTTATTTTATCTTTTTGGCTAATTTTCTCTATAAATATAGTATTAAAAACTCCGTTTTCATTCACCAATTTTCACGAATTCTCATCACAATCGGGTTTTCATTCACAATCATTAATTCTTTAATCTTTCAAATCATTCATCTTTTTCTTTTTCTTCTAACCTTGTTTTCATATACAAAATTCCGCATTCACAAGATCTAGAAACACCTAGCCATATTCGAAGTTGCCTTCGCCCTAGACGTGAAAGGTTTTAATTTCTGAGGGTTTGGTCCCAAATCTCTATCATTATTTAATTTAATTGTTTGATTATTATTTTCCTTGAAGTTACTAACGTGTGTATTTTGTTATTAGAAAGAGGTACGAAGCATCAAAGTAAGTGCTTTAATTGATTTATTGATATTATGATGTAGAAATCATGTTTATATTGTTATTATGATATTCCTAGTATCATGTCTAGGTCAATTTTAATATTAAATATGATTGCTATGATGCCTTTTATTCTCTTCCTAATACTTATGATTGTTAGTATCATGTTAGGGCTAAAGATTTGATTTTTATTGCTTAGTGACATGCTAGGGTTTGTTGTTAATCTTGTTAGTATCATGCCTAGGATCTTTCTATGTTCATTGTGCTTTTTAATATGAGCGTGATTATGATTATGATTATAATTTTATGATGATTATTTTATTCATGATGATTATTATAATTATTATAATTCATGTTTATTCTAATGATTGATGATTTATTATGTTGCTTGCTTATTTATTTTTATTGTTTGATCACGCCTTTTATGCATGTTTAGAGGGAATTTGTACTTGTAATCACGCTTAATAAGATAATTAATAATCTTATTAGGGTTAATATGATTATAAATTCAAGTGATCGCCAATAATAGATTTGTTTGTGCATTAATATTCAACCAACATAGATTAAACAGGTTTAGGGTTAATCTATTGATTGCATGTTAATTAAAAAGCGCACATGAATACGATCAGAATAAAGTAGAGGCCTATTATTAGGGCAGGTTCAATCTCTTTTAGGTTGGATTTGTACCTCATCCCGAACCCTTATTTGGTTCAAGACCTTATGGAGTTGACGATCTCTTGGATCGTTAAGGGGTGTAACCTTCATCCTATGAACGGTTTACAAGTTCCTAAAAAAAACTTGTTGGCGACTCTTTTTCTCTATCTTCTTCCCTTTTGGACGCCACCGTACTTTAGTGTATGATCACAGTGGGGTTCAAGCTAGTGGGATTAAAGCTTGAAATTATTCCCTACAATAATAAAACACTATATGTATACAACATTTTTATCTTAAATAAATTTATCCAACATTCGCTTACTTAGCCTTTTATGTGTCATAATAATATTTATTTGTCGTCTACGTGTAGAGCTGTCAGTTTCTGACCCGAACCGTTAAACCCGGCTGTTTCGAACCAATCCGAAAAGGAACTAAACTGTTTAAAACCTGTTTTTTGGAAACCAAAAACTGACCCGACCCAATTTTTTTTCCAACCCGAAACTGAACTGGATCGAATTTGTGAAAACCGTTACTAACCCGACCCGTTATCAAGCCAAACCGTTACAACCTGAAACTAAAAGCAACCCAAACCGATTACGTTTAAACCCGATAGTAACCCGACCCATTTTAAACCGAAAACCGTTAAAACCCGATAAAAATCCAATAAACCTAAATCGTTCCAACCTGTAACCCGTTGTGACCGAACCGTTTACGACCCGTAACCCGTTGTGACCAAACCGTTTAAAACCGTAACCCAGTATGACTGAGTCATTTACAACCTATTACCCAATATGTTTATGATCTAATCTATTTCAACCCACTACTCAATAAACCCAACTTATTTATGACTTGACTTGATTATAACATGACTCGATCCTACCCGTTATCTGACTAATTCGACTCGATAATCATCCGACTCAATTTTAACCCAATATGATTTAATTAGAAACCCGCTTCAAATTAGGTAAACTCGTTTTCAAACAAACCAAGTTCAATCTAAACCGATTATAACTTGAAACGATAATGATTGGACCCGATTTCACCCGATCTGTTTTGAACCGAAACCCATTTTCGAATCGACCCAGTTAATAAACTGATTATGACCCGAACCAATTACGACCCGTCCTGATTAAGACCCAAACTGTTTTTAACCGAAACCCACATTAAACGGGCTAAACCCGTTTTCAAACCGACCCGGTCAACCCAAATTGATTATGACCCGAATCGACTAGAACCCGACTCGATAAGGACCCGATCCGAATAGAAACTGCAATTAAAAAACTCAAACCGAACTGACCCGATAATTTTCAAAACCGACCCGCTTATTATTTCAACCCGCTATAAATCGACCCATTATAACCCGAAACTGATAAACCCAACCCAAACCCGAAATGTTTAACTGAATTGACACCTTTATCTACGTGGATTGACACTTGGCGAAAAACTAAAATTTCAAGTGTCGATGTCTTGTGGCCTGGCTGCGACACCAACTTTATATATTAGTGATGATATTATACCCAAAAATATGTAGATACTTTTTCTTTTTTAATCTTCAATAGATTATTTCGCCTATTTTTTGTACAAATTCAATTACATAATCCACCATCCAAACTTCACCAAAAAAAAAAATCCACCATTCAACATTTATTTTAATTATATTACCTTTTATGTACAAAATGCAGATGTGAAAAATATACCTTGATAATCTATTGTTTTGTGGGTACCTATATTAATTGAAGAGAAGAGAAAGAAGAGAAGAGAAGAGAGAGAAGAGAAAGATTTTCTCCTCCCAAACGCTCTCTTCTCTCTCCTCTGAAAAAAGAAACCTACCCCTCCCGTAAACCTAGGTACTCGCCGGAGATCCGGCGCCGCAGCCGTTTCTCCGGCGAGTGTCCTCCTTTTTCTCTGTGAGGATCGCCGGCGACGAGTTTTCCGTGCTCCTCCTCTTCTCTTACTTCTCTTCTCCTATCTTCTTTCCCGGCTTCCCCTTCTTGATCTGTTTTTCTTTTAGGCGTCTTCTAACTCCGAGCGACGCCCTCATCCCTTCTCTTAAATATTTATTAATCTCAGTTTAGAAGGTGTTTTTGTGACCCTTTTCCCGGCTAAGAGATTTAGAGTAGCCCCTGTATTACCCACCTTAGAGAGGAAGGTTCAAGTTCAAAGGATTTCGCCGGCAAAACAAGAGGTCTAAAGACTAAGCCTAACGCCGCCGTCATAAAGGTCATTGGTATTTTTGACCGTGACGGAAACGGTGAAGTTAGGGTTAGGGTTTCATGGGTCCTTACGCTAGAGGGATAAGCCTAACGCCGCCATTAGGAGTGGTTCGTGACGGAAACGGTGAAGTTAGGGTTAAGGTTTTGAGGTTCTTTGCTGTTATGGGTTCGGATTATGGGTCCGAAAGGGGCTCTCTGGATGTGGTCGGTTCACTTAAGTATGTTTTTTCTTCTTGTTTTTTAGAGTTTGCTTTGTTTTAGAGTTTTCTTTATTTTGTAAAGTTATGTATGGTCTATTTTAGCGTTTCTTGGTTGTTGTCCTGTAATTCTTGTTATATTGGCTATAGTTTATTAAATGATTGTGTGCGGAGGGAGTTTGGATCCCTTGTTAAGGGATTGAGTTTTGTTGTTGTGTTGAGAGAGTTAACATGGGTTGTCGTTGTTTGGGGGACGAACAAGAAGTTAACCATGGCTAGGGTGAAGTGTGTGTTATGGTGGAATGATTATGGTTGTCATTCTGCTCCCTTATTTGTAGAGACCATTATGATCACTACTCTTGAAAATCTCTATCCGAAGCAGGCGCCCAAACTTTGTTTTGGGGGGTTCTTGAGCCTCGACGTTGTCTAAGCTTTCTTGCCAACAAGAACAAATTTTGAAGGAAAGGTCACATGTCCAAGTGATCGGTTTGAAGGCCTTACTTGGTGATAAGTTGATCCCACTAGGTAAGGTTAAACTAGCCATGATCGAACAATTTCGTTACTCGTTGCTCTCTTTGTATTTTGAAGTAGGTATCCGCTCTTTGGCCTATAAAGAGGTCCTAATCCGTAACATGTCCGGCCAACCCCAGTTATGTAATATGGTTTTTAATGTCGAAAGTTGTAAAGGCTTAAATGTGAAAATTAAAGCCATGTAGTAGTAAGTTTTAGTTTTTATTTGGTATGTTGTAAACTCTGAGTTTTATTAATATAATTTGCTTTTGTCAAGAGTAATGTTATATGTAGCCCTAAGGGCTATATATAAGCATTAAATATGCTCTTGGAAATTGTATAAAATTAGGAATTCAGACAAAAATGTGCGTAAAATCAGTGTTATTAGTGTTTATATTAATTGAAGAGTATGTTTTAATCACTTTGCTCCAAAACTCAAATACCGAAAAGCCTATTAGTCTATTAACTCCAAAAAAAAACAATTAATTTATAACTTGTTTTGACATTTTTTTTTTTTGTGTGTTTAGAGATCCACAAGGGTGGGGGTGAGAATCGATCCTAGGATCTCCTTGAATCGGGAAGAAAGCTCTAACCAGTTGAGCTATCCTTCACTCTCACTTGTTTGACATTGTTATATAAGGTGTTTTCATTTTTCTGTTGTCAGTTTTCAAAATTACCATAGATATAATAAATTTGACTTATTTTTTTTATTCATCATATGACATATATCATATGATTTTGAAAAAAACAAAAAACGCCAAACGAACCCTAAATAATCCCAAGAATAACTGGATTCACTACTCCTTACATCAATATTGTAAGAAAGATGAAAGATATCATGTAATATTAAAAGACAACAAATTACAGCTAGCTCTTTTAAAGATGAGGAAAGATGGAGATCATGAACAAAAAATGTGAGTGACGCTATAATTTTTGCCACAATATACTTAACAAATACGAAAGTTAATTATTATGACAATAAAATATATAATTTTTGCCATTAATGCAATTATATCAAAACAGATGAAGTATAAAACAGATGAAGTATATGGTGTGAATACTCGATCATACAACCTTTGAAAATCAAGACATTGTTATACTAGCTTGGTTATGTTTGACTATCGTTTGCATAGATACGTCAAAATCAAAGAATAGCAAACTTGTTAACTAGTAGTTCACCAATAAATCTTTTAGTCATGCATATAACATACAAATACAGTAATACTCAAAAACAAAAATAAAATTGGTTGGTCCAAAAGTTGTTGATCAGAAAATAAGTAATTACGTTGTATTTCTTATCATAAAATTATGAAACAATTTTACACCAAACTCCACCTTACTTCCAATTGAATTCAAAAAAGGTAACATTCAATTGTATTTATAAAAAATAAAAATAAAAAAATAAAATTAAAATTGCAACAAAAGGATTCATTAGCATAACATCAAGCTAGCTAATAATCCTAATTAACAAGTAAATTAATTAATTAACAAAGTATAATTAACCCCAATTTCTTTTCTTTTCTTTTTTTTACCTCCTCTATTTCACCTAGCTCCTCTTATTCTTGCTTCCTAGTAACAAAGTAAAGTAAAACAAAATCCTAAAGAAAAATCCCCAAGCAACGGTAACCCATAAGCAGCCCCATTTACTCAAGTCAGTTACCCCTTGCTGTTGGAGTATATCGGCACCGGTAGTGACACATGTTGAGGGCGTAATCGTCATCCCTAAGGAGCCACTGATGGTCTGCAACAGCCTTACCTTCATGGCATTAGGCACGGCTCCAAGTGGGGTGTTGTCGAAGATTTGTACACCGCGAATGAAGCACTTAGTAGGGTCTTCGAACTCGTTTTGTAGGACACCTTCGTAAGGGTACTTGACTAAGGAGATGTAATGGAACCAAATCCAGTAGTCAGGGATACGATCACGGTTGATGAAGAAACCCGAAAAGAGGAGGAAGTATGCTAAGATCGCGACTACTATTACATAGCCGAGCATGACATGAGGGACTACACCTGATAGGAAGGACACGAAGGAGTTACCTGCCCAAAATGAGGCGAATATGATTCCGAAGTAGAAGAAGAAGCCTGAGGCTCCTCCGTCTAGGCCAACAGCCCAGAATGTAGTTGCTGCGAATGCAAATGAAAGGAAGATCAAGGATGGTAGCGCGGTTAAAGCATGTGAGAGTACATACGAGGATCGTCGATAGGCATTGTAGGCTGTCTCGCGCATGAAAATGTACCTCTCCTGTAGGAAGACAGGGAGAGCGTCTGCACAAGTGTAGAAGGTTGTAGACATTGCAAACGCGAAGAATCCTAGTCGTTCTTGTACACCCTTAGGGAGTTGTCGAGCTGCCAGAACATTGTTGCAAGGATGAACCCTGTGACTAGCACTGCTCCTAGTCGGATGCCAAAAAGCTCTGGCATCCGACGGGAGTTCATGACTGATCTCTTAGATAAAGTGACTATCTCGTTCCAGCATGGGTTGGCGAATGTTGGAACCATGGACGCGGGGCTAGCATCAGTGTTAGTAGCTCCGGAGACGAGTTTTCCCCTAGAGATACTAGCACTAATTGCCTCCTTTAAGGACAATCCACCCCTACTGTCTTGGGGTGCACCTTCAATGTTGTGTAGGTTGCTTTTGTGCTTGATTTGCCAACCTTTGTGGAACTCAACTAGAGCTTTTGCCCCTCCTTGTGAGCCCTCTAGCTCTCTGATCAAGTCTAAGGCGAACTCGGTCTTGTTCTCGTTCTCAGGTATTGGAGCCCCGAACTCCCCAAAGTACCCTGGTAAGTCAGAAGGTGTACCGCTGAAGACTGTCTGTCCTTTAGACAGGAAAAGAAGTCGATCTAACAGCCCCATAATTCGGTAGCTAGGTTGGTGAATTGACATTATGACTATGCTACCACTTTGAGCTATTCTTTGCAAAACTTTGACCACCATGTACGCGCTAGTTGAATCTAGCCCTGAGGTAGGCTCGTCAAGGAAGAGGATGATGGGGTCATGAATGATGTCGATACCAATCGACACTCTACGACGCTCTCCACCGGACACCCCACGGTGTCCTTCATCACCTATGATGGTCTTAGCCGCGTTCCTTAGCCCGAGCTGATCGATCAGCTGCTGGACCCTGGCTTGCTTCTTGGACTTAGACAGGGTCCGAGGAAGCCGAAACTCTGCAGCAAACATCAGTGTCTCCTCCACAGTTAGCATAGGGAAGAGCAAGTCATCCTGCATAACATACGCCGATATAACCTTAAGGAGCCGCGACTCAAGCGGCTCCCCATTAAGGGTTACCTTCCCTTTCAGACTCCCCCTTGCAATACGATTTGCAAGGGCGTCAATGAGCGTTGACTTCCCGGACCCACTCGCACCTAGCACAGCCATCACCTCACCATCTCGAGCCTCACCACAGATATCATTCAGAAGAGTCTTCGTACGAGAAAAAAAATCCTCCAGGAAACTGCTCACCAGGGGACAAATTATGAGTAGTAATTCCCGGAATCCTTAACTTCCTTTGCATCTTCACATTGTATGTAAGATTAGCGAACCTTAAAACAAACGGAAGAGCCCGCGTCTCAGGGCTCATGTTAAGGGTATGGTGGACGGGGGTCTCATCCCCGGTAGCCTCCTTCCGAGCATCCCCCACTCGCTTCAAGAGCTGGCCTAACGTCGGTGAGAACGACACACGACGACTATCACCAGCACCACCACCACCACCAACACCGTTGGATTCAAGATCCATGGTGTGGTAATTATTAGATGATCCAAAGTAAGGTAAGAGAGTAGGTGATGAACTGGCAGAGTCATCATCTACCACACGAGACATTTTAGTTGTACCTCTAAGGATCTCCAGCTTTGCACTTCCTATTTATAAGAAAAACAAACTATTTTTGGTAATAAGAGATTTACTTCTACTATGCAAATAAAAGGCTTGTTTGTTTGTTGTAAAAATTGAAAATTATTTGGTAGTTTCATAAATATGAAAGTAGTGTCCCTTTTGTTATGGGATGGTTTAGTTTAGCTCAAATGCAAAAAATTATGGGAAATGTATATATATAGGATAGTTTTGGTATGATAAAAATATGGTTGAGTTGTATTGATTTTTTATAAGATATAGTTTGTTGTGAATGTGAAATTGGGTGTGATAGTGGAGAAAACGGAAGAATTTATGATACTAAAAAGAGGGAGAGGAGGGTGAGAGAGAGGTGACCTAAAATCTCCTAATCTCTTGTCAACACGCCTCAAATTTCTTGAGTGAGCAAATCATATGCATCATTCAAGGCTTGTAACAAAAGGGTTTTTATTTCTTTGATTATTTTATTCTTATTTTAATTTTTATTTAAATAGTTAATTAAATTAATTTTTTTAAGAGTTGTTACTAGTGATGTTAAGAGGCCACGTGGCAAGTGGGTGTTTAAGTTTGAAGGGTAGTCATGGCTTATGTAATATAGTATGGAGGAAAAAGGGTGGGAGTATGGAAGAATTAGGTGTGGGTGTTAATCTACTGTTGGCTTTTTTTTTAATAATTTTGGTCCAAATAAAAATGAAAGACTTTCTAGTTGCTATTAAAGTTTTGGCTGTTTTGCTACTATTACATCATGTATTTTTATTTTTAGCTACATTTTTCTACCTTGTTCCGATGTGAAGGAACCATAAATAGTCCATGGACTTTTTTTTGATTGCTTAGTTTTATTTGCCAGATATTTTTTTTAGTAAATTTGCTAGATATTTTTTTAGTAAATTATTAGAGGTTAGCTTAGGAACCAACTATCAACTATATAAATACAGTTTTGTGGAACTCTTTTTCTTTGATATTTTGGTAGTTAGTTATATATGAGGAGAAGAAACGAAAGTAATTAAGACAATGTTATTTCACCGGAAATAAGGTGATTTCATATGTGTATTTGATTTATATAGAAAAGAAAAGTATTATTCTGAATATATACATTGATGAATTCCATATAGCAACAAGCCAACAACGCACATAATAACATTTAGATGAATTCCTCCTTTCCAGAATAATTGACAGGTTAGACTTGTTTCACTATTCAAATACTAATCTGACCATGTTTTTTTATGAGAACGTATTAAAATATAGTTTATCTTGTATTATGTTGTTAAATAATAAAAATTTATAATATCATTCTCTTTATTTAATATTTTTTACTAATTATTTTTAATCATATATATTTAAACTCAAATTAATGTATTGTCATGTGTGTCAAATTTAACAGTAAATTATTCTAGGACAAAAGATGTGTATAATTATTTATTAGTAAAAATATGGTTAAAGGCGAAAAAGAATTTGTCAACAGTGTAACATCAAAAGTGTACCAAAAAAAATTTAAGGAAGTTCATTAGGTAAAAAATTCACAATTTTTTTTTTCTTTCCTTATATCCTACCGTAGCTCTTAAAAGTGTACAAAAATTTATTTTATGGAGGTTTTATAAATTTGTACCATTTTCAACAGAAAATCAAAAAACTCTTTTTTTTTTTTTTGACAAAAACAAACTCTTTTCACAATGTAGATACCTAATATCCTTACTTTTA